>NC_053155.1:275046497-275086497 GCF_016835505.1 Polypterus senegalus
TATTGGAAGAATGTTTTGTGGACGAATGAGACCAAAATAGAACTTTTTGGTTTAAATGAAAAGCGTTATGTTTGGAGAAAGGAAATCACTACATTACAGCATAAGAACCTTTATTCCATCTGTGAAACATGATGGTGGTAGTATCATGGTTTGGGCCTGTTTTGCTGCATCTGGGCCAGGAAGGCTTGCCTTCATTGATGAAAGAATGAATTCTGAATTATATCAGAGAATTCTAAAGAAAATGTCAGGACATTTGTCCACAAACTGAATCTCAAGAGAAGGTGGGTCATGCAGCAAGACAACGACCCTAAGCACACAAGTTGTTCTACCAAAGAATGGCTAAAGAAGAACAAAGTTAATGTTTTGGAATGGCCAAGTCAAAGTCCTGACCTTAATCCAATTGAAATGTTGTGGAAGGACCTGAAGCGAGCAGTTAATGCTAGGAAACCCACCAACATCCCAGAGTTGAAGCTGTTCTATACGGAGGAATGGGCTAAAATTCCTCCATGCCGATGTGCAGGAATGATCAAAAGTTACCGGAAACGTTTAGTTGCAGTTATTGCTGCAGAGTCACACCAGATACTGAAAGCAAAGGTTCACATAGTTTTGCCACTCACAAATATGTAATATTTGATCATTTAACTTAATAAATAAATGACCAAGTATAATATTTTTGTTTCATTTATTTAACTGGTTTCTCTTTATCTACTTTTAGGACTTGAGTGAAAATCTGATGATGTTTTAGTTCATATTTATGCAGAATTATAGACAATTCTAAAGGGTTCACAAACTTTCAAGCACAACTATAGTTTATTTAGTTTTTAACTGATAAGGGCAGGAGAGAAATACAGTCAGAATGAACTTAATTTTATATGGAAGCTTTGCATAGGGAATAACATTACCAGGTGTTTTAGAGATTTGTAAATCTGTTTGTTTCCTGTTGTATTTTAAAAAGTATAACACAGGCATCCCATAAGGTCAAATGGAAAAAAGTTGACACACATTTCAGAAAAAACAACTTATAGAAGCCCACATTTTTATTAGAATACTAGGGGGGCAAGCCCCCCTGGTGCCTTCGGTGCCCATCCCCCAGTTGCAGGCAGTCTGCTGCTCGCGTTGTGAAGAGGGAGGGCTGGATGCGGTTGCTCCTCCTAAACCCCCTCTTAAACAGTGATACAGTGGGAAACCAATACAGTGTTTTTTTTTTTTTTTTTTTTTTTTATAAACCTCCTCTTTGCTCAATCAGCTGCTGGCTTGCTGCTGCTACCATGCTGCATGATCTGCATCTTGCACAGTGCTTCAAAAATTTAAAGCGTGTACAGCAACTGTCCTACTCTCTGTCTTTTATTTCCGGTCCCGGGCATGGTTAAATCTCTTGGCACTCTTGGTTAAGTCTCATCTCGTGGGAAGCAAGTTCTTAATATTTTTTAGTTTATCATTTAAAAACGGAATACAAATCTGAAAATTTGACATCACATTAAAGTTTAATAAATTCTGAAATGAATGATACCAAACATATATATGTAGGTTTTAAATTAAGCCTGATTTAAAACATGATAAAAAACATGACATACAAATCTCACATAAAATCGTTTTACTTTTAGGCTTAGGATTTTAGATATAGAGAATAGATTAGAAACACTTTTGCAAATAACACACCATTTGGGCCAATAAGCTCATCCATTCTATTCACCTAATGTCTCCAAAATAAAATCAAGTTGATGGTCCTGTTGGTACTATAAGCTAACACACTACTTGGTTAACTCATTATCATTTGCACCTTTTGCTACGTGTTCCTGTTCTTTGTCACAGAATTCAACTGCTTAAGCGAATCATGATCTCCCCATCTAAACCAATGTTGACTGTTTACTAATAGACCTGTGTGCTGTTTAATCTGTCCATTAATTTATCCTTAACTCCACGTTAAGTTTACTACTATCATCGGCCTAGTCATTCATTTTTATACAACAGGACAATATTTGCTAGTTTCCAATCTATAGGAATTCAGTGTGCAGTTATTTTTTTATTTTTATTTTTTTTAATTTATAAAAAGATACGTCAAGGGCTTATACTAAATGTACTCGCTAACCTACTTCAACACTCTAGGATAAATGTTATCTGCCCTCGTGGATCTGTTTGATTTTGACGTTTTTAATGTTAGGACATTGTAGAGAAAAAAGTAGTGCTAATCATATTTTAATAATCCCTGTAGCTGTCGGGCAGTTATTCATTCTTTCACATGTTAAAACGTCAGACAAATAGACATTCACAGCATTTGCTGTTTTATTATCTTTATAATGTAGTTAGCCTTACTTTTATGCTTTACACCCTGTTTGATCATATTATTTTAAAGCTAAAGTACTGAAAGAATTCTCTTTGAGTCATCTTTTACATTTTGGGAAATGTTCCTTTATAACTACCTTTTAGCGTTCCGTATATTTTCTGATAAACCCTAAGATTAATTTCATGCTGCTTCAGATCTTATAAACTTACCCTGCATTTTCTTTCCAGCTTTTAATCATTTTTCATTTGATACTAGGTGGCTCTGCCCCCTGCTCACTTTGCTTGCCAACCCCCAGGGATGGGTGCCCAGCACCCGCTATCTTGCATCTGAGCTGCTCAAACAGTGTTGGGGAGTCCCTCCATTAGATAAAGCGTTTATATTTAAAGAGATGGTATATATTAGGTATGTGAGGTACAGGAGGGAAGACTTTTTGGTTCTTAGTTATTATAGATAGAAAATCAATTACTTGAGTATTTAACTACAACTCTCTATTTTAAATACTAATAAATATTAAAATACAAAAAGCAAAAGTAAAGTTAAAGTAGAAGTGAAAAAGTTAAACGTAATAAAAAGTAAATAAATTACTTTAACGCCTCATAAAAAACTGTATTATGAAATACTTTATACTCTGACTTACATTTTATAAACATTTTTGCATTTCTGTTTGCATATTGCTCGGGATGTTTTTCTCTTTTTTGCTTATTGGACAATTCACTTTGTTCTCAATTTTTATTTACAGCTCTTTTTTTATTCATTTTCTTTTTTAATAAACATTATCCGCTCTTGCTGTTCTTTTTTCTTTGTGATCTAAAATTTGACATTCTTGAATAGATGATTTGCTTTTCAGCCTTACCATTATAACCGACTGCTATGAAGTGTGAGTTAGCACTGAGAGTGTCACAGGGTGGGACGGAGGGAGGATGTGCACAGTAGGATTAATGATTGTTCGAGTGGTGTGGAGGAGAGTAGTTAAGGTTGAATTAGTGCACACAACGGAAATGTTTTTTAGTATAATAGGGAGAGAACTAATAGTAATATATCGTCATTCACTCTTGTGTAAAAGGGAAAGACCACCACCCAACACTCCACATGACCCTCCTTACACCACCTATTTGTAGTAAGAGAAAACTATTGTAGAAACTGTAACATGATTTTAAAACTGGTCCTCTGTCCCTCAACTCCCCCTTCCATATTTATGATAACAGTTTAAAATTATTTATACTATGAAAGATATATAAAAACAGATCACCAATTCAAGCTTTATGAATAATCGATTCGCCATCAATAATTGTTTTGGTAAAGCCATCCTCCTTCCATTTTATAATTTTTCCGCCACTAGCCATGATTAAATGAACGGTAAAAAAGTAAGAGCAAAGCGAGGGTGACTTATTAAGGCAGGCATATATATGACCGCAACACTCATGACAATGTCAATCATGTTACGTTATTATTAAAATGTTTCCTTTTCTTTTTCATTACTTCTTTAACACACTACTTCTCCGCTGCGAGGCGCGGGTATTTTGCTATATATATATATATGACCTCCAAAGACGCTGAGACTTTTGATATCATGAACGTGTCTGCAAAAACTGGGGTCTCCTGCCCAGCAAAAGTCGAGCAGCCAGCGCGTGTGCATAGCTGTGCCGGCCTTTGAGACGCTGACTGCGCTTCTGCCTTAAGTCAAAGTGAGCACTTTTAATTTTTTTCATCCTCCTCCTGTGCTATAGCCCAGACAAGTGCAAACACGGGACCCCTTTTCTACACCACGGCAAAATAATATTAAGGCGATTCACACTTTCTTTTGCACGTATACGATTATGAGGTCCTCAGCTCGGATTATGAAGACACGCACAGGAGTGGAGGACTGACAGTGCCATCACAGCCGATTAATGGCGGGATGTCTCACCAGTCTACACAAGACCCACCGCGACTGTCCCCAAAAGGCGATCATAACATCAGCGAACACATCTCTCTATACCAAAGTCTTTCTCTCTTAACACTGCAGAGGACACAAAACTAATTTTCTTTAAATGCCGGTAAGGCACATTACCAGAGGCACAAATTTGAACGTTCACATATAAAATGTAATTTCAATGTACCTGTACTTAAAACGTTAATGTTTTACTGTTTAATAATTTATAGACTATAATTTATTATTTTTCCCTTGCACTCAGTGACCAAACCTATACACACACATATAGACACATACATACATATATATATACATATATATACACATACATATCTTCATATCTACATATCTATATACATATCTACATATACACATATATATATATATATATATATATATACATACACACATATATACCTATCTACATCATATATACACACATACATACACACACAAATTATATATGTGTGTGTATGTATGTATGCATGTGTGTGTGTATATATATATATATATATATATATATATATATATATATATATATATATATATATATATATATATATATATATATATATATATATATATATATATATATATGACAGCAGCAATCCAAGCTGTGAGAAAACAGTAAAAGGCGTGTCAGACGTCGTGGTACATTTTCTGATGCAGCTACCGAAAACAACCGTGGACGCTGCTGCCAAATACACAAAACAATTACTTTGACAATCATGTTACATTATTTTTAAAATGTTTCCTTTTCTTTTCATAACTTCTTTAACACATGACATCGCTATAGCGTGGGTATTTTATATATATATATATATATATATATATATATATATATATATATATATATATAATATCACAGCGACACTCATAACAGTGACAAAACAATTACATTGACAATCATGTTACGTTATTTTCAAAATGTTTCCTTTTCTTTCTCTTTCCTTCTTTAACACACTACTTCTCCGCCAAGTTATATATATATATATATATATATATATATATATATATATAGATATATATATAGATATATATATATGATATATATATATATATATGATATAGATAGATAGATAGATATGAGAACAACACTCATATCAATGACAAAACAATTACATTAACAACCATGTTACGTTATTTTTAAAATTTTTCCTTTTCTTTTTCGTACCTTCTTTAACACACTACTTCTCCGCTGCGAAGCGCGGGTATTCTGCTAGTCATTAATATAAATTAGAAGTAGTAGCAGTCCAAGTGCAGACCCCTGTGAGGGGCTCCACTGATGACCATACTCAACATAGAGTGTTCATGTCTTATCTGTTTGATGTTGCTTAATATTCTTTAATAGCAATAGAGATAAAATACTACTCTTTCTAGCACTGAACAGGGAGGAGCATCTTGTCATTATTAATTTCAGCCAGAGTACTGTCATCAGACTTCTGTGCATTTAAAATAATTTACTATATTGAAATAAGCTCCTAAGAACAGTGTCTAGTTGTCTAATGTCTCCTCAGTCCTGTATAAAATAACCTTGTTGTCACTCATACCAAATTCAGTATTTTCACATCTTCTATTATACCTATTTAGCTCTTCATTCTTTTGAACATACTAGACTTTCATTCACAATGCAAGTTCTGTCTTTTTCTGTAATATGACAAAGGAAAAATGCACAGTGAAAGAAGCTGCAGTTAGGACAGGAGTTGAAGAAGAAATTTTAGAGAAGTGATTTTGAATTCTACAGTGTAATTATTTTTAGAATATCTGTCTAGATCTGATTTCTTTGATTGAAGTCTAGCAGTGTCAACTTTGAAGGCATTATCAATAATACTGGTCAGTAAAGATTGTGTTAATTATATTAATTATAATGTAAATGAGTTTTTCAACAGTTTAGTTTTCCATCATTTTAATCTCAAGGTGGTTTGTTTTCATTTTATAAAAATCTACTCCGATTATTTCATACTCTATCACCAACTTACTTAGTAAAGTGATATGAGTGATTCAGTTCAATGCTAGATTTATACTATGATTGATATAAAGCTGCAATATTTACTTGTGTTAACTATTTTCACAATCCATAAAATGCCCGTTTATAATATTAGGAAATAATTTACAACATACTAATATGTCATATTAGCTATTGCTCCAGTTAAGATGCACATTTTGAAGTAAGCTTTGCTCTGCTGCTCATGGTTAGTTGGCTTTTTGAATTGAATGAAATAAAAATCATATATATATGGCTGCAAAAGGCTTTTAAAGTAACAGAGATGTTCACCAGACTGAGTCCAAAACATTGATTCGTTGTAAGATGGTGGTTTTAAAGGCCCCTATAGGAAGTGACATCATCACAGGGCCCAGAACCGGAAGTGGCACCATCTGGACCAGAAGAGACGCCTTCAGAGGGGCCAAAACCAGACTGACGTTGTCTGGACTGTGAAGTGACGTCTTCGAAGGTGCCGGAACCTTTCAGGGAACAGGTCTGCAGGGAACTGAGAAAGATGGTCAGTGCACCCCTCGGCCCCCTGATCAGATGTGTTACTTAAGCACTTTAGCTGCCTCCTACTCATGTGTGTGTCAATACATACATACACAGTACTTTGAATAAGCATTCATATTTTTTTACTTTTTAAATATTTTGTTATTTTGCAGTCTTCGGCTAAATCCATTTAAAATAATTTTTGCCTCATAAAACAAAGCTGAATACCCCAGAATGACAAAGTGAAAACAGGATTTAGAGAAATGTTTGCAATTGTATTAAAAATAAAAAATGGAACTATCGCCTTGACACAAGTATTCAGGGCCATCACATTCTTTTCATCATCACTGAGATGTTATTACACCTTGTTTGAAATAGTAAGGAATAGGAAAGCTGCATACATACCAACATATAAGGTTGAAGGAATGGTCTGCTGAACTTAGATACAGGATTGTATTGAGGCATATGTCTGGGGAAAGCTACAAAATTTCCTGCAGCATTAAAGTTTCCCAAGAACACGGTAGCCTCTATAATTCTTAAATAGAATAGATTTGGACAAACCACAATTCTTCTTAGAGCTGGCTACGCAGCCAAACTGAGAAATTTGAGGAGAAGAGCCTTGGTAAGAGAGTCACCAAGAAACTCAGTGGTCACTCTGACTAAGCTGCAGGGAACCATTGTGGAGATGGGAGAAATGTTCCGAAGGACAGCCAACACTCTGCTGATCTTGGCTTTATGGCAGAATGACCACACAAAATAAGAAAGCCTGCTTGGATTTTGCAAAACTGCCCCTGAATTGACTCTCAGACTATGAGAACAGGATTCTCTGGTATGATGAAACCAAGATTATAAGTATCACATTTGGAACAAATCAGGCACCACACTTCACCTGTGTAGCACCATTATAACATTGAAGCATGGTGCTGGCAGCATTATGTTGTCGGACTGTTTTTTTTTTTTTTTTTTGTTTTTTTTTTACTGGCAATGACTGGGAGACTGGCCATCATTAATAGAAAGCTGAAGGGAGCAAAGTACAGAGATATGCTTAATTAAAAAGCTGCTCCATAGCTCTCTGGACCTCAGAATGGGCCAAAGGTTCACTTTCCAACAGTACAGTCACCATAGACACAAAGCAAAGACAGCACGGGGTAGCTCAGGGACAACTCTGTGAAAGTTCTAAAGTCGCCCAGACTTTGAACCCCATCAAATATATCTGGAGACACCTGAAAATAAGTGTCCACTGATGGTCCCCATCAAACCTGCCAGGGGCTGAAAGGATATATAGAGGAAATTGGCAGAAAATCACTCCAAGTATGTGAAGCTTGCCATGTCATGTCAAGTTTCCAGGCCATAATTACTGCCAAAAGTGTTTCATAGTTGTGTCAATGAGAAATTTAAGTGTTCTTTTTTTTTTTTGTATTTGACAAAACTTCTAAAATCTTCTTTTCAGTTTGTCATTCTGGGGTATTGGGTGTTTCTTGTTAACAAAATGTTTAAGTAAAAAGGACTGAATACTGTTTGAAGGCACAGTGTATATGTAAGCATCTACATATAAACACATACACACTGTACATACATCAAAACAGCTCTAAACTAGCGACGCATGAACTTGACAAAACCTTTCAAGGTGTCCCGTAGTATATGGATCCAACATGATAGCAATAGGTCCTATATGTTGTGAGGTGAGTTCTCCATGGATCGGACTGTTTTCCTAGAACAGCCCACAGATGCTTGAGCAGATTTTCATCTGGGGAATTTGGTGGCTAAGTTAACACAACATGTTAACATTAACATGTTTCTTAAACAATTCCTGAACAATTTTTGCAGATTGGCAGGGTACATTGTCCTGCTAAGAGAGGACATAGCCATCAAGGAAAACCATTACCATAAAGGGATGTACATGGCCTGGAACAATCTTTAGATTGATGGTACGTTCAAAGTAACACCCACATGAATACCTGTACCCAATGTTTCCCAGAGCATCACACTGCCTTTGCTGGCTTGCCTTCTTTCCATAGTGTATCCTTCTGCCATCTCTTCTTCAGGTAAATAAGGCACATGCACCAGCCATCCACATGATCAAAAAGAAAATGTGATTGTGGTGTAGCGGGTCCACAGCACATGACAAAAGGGCCACTTTTAAATAATCACTGCGCTCGTGGCTTAGCGAGGGGATGTGGTAGTGTGGCTGAAGCGGGTCCTGGGATGATTTGTGATGTGGGCATTTCTCACCCAAGTGCGCAGGTGGGAAGCTGTCCGCATCCGTGATTGTTCCTGGGGCTGCTGATTTGCCACAGCTGCCATCCCCTCTTGATAAATAGAAGCGCGAGTTGGCTAAAAAAGGAAGAAAAAGAAAGAACGTACAGGAGGTTGCAAGAGAAAAAGGAAAGAAAAAGAACGGAGGTTGCAGGAGAAAGCAGGAAGCAGTGGATAGAGAGAGAGAGCGAGCGAGCAAGTGCAGGCTCGCATTGCAGCTGAACAGTGAGCCAGGAAATAGTAGTAGTGGTCACTCCCACTGAGTGATCATGGAGCGGGATTGACCGGAAGGCGGATGACTCTCTGCGGGAGTCAGGACTTGGAGAGTGTATTCCCCAGCGTAGGCACCCTGGTCACTGTGGATCCCAAGTTGCTGTCAAGAGGAGTCTACCGGAGCCAGGGATCGGAGAGGCGACCTGAACAGCTGAAGTAGGCAGAGTGAAGGTCAGCTGCAAGTAGGGAGACTTCCCTGTTGAGAAGCCCTTATGGGGAAGCAGAGGAGCCGCCAGGTAAAAAGTCACCGGGCTTGTTGTTTTTAAGACTGCTTCCTACAGTATTTTAACCTCGTCATTTTTGAAGGATTATTTTTCAAATTGTTTTTAACCTCCATGTTTCACTACTGTGTTTATGGATTATTTATTTGAACTTTGGACACTGCAGTTTATTTAATTTGAACATTGTTTGGCTGGTTTTAATAAAAGCACTTGCCACTTTTTCACCATCCCCTTGCTATGTTGTTGCCTCACTGCTAAGCTCATCGGTAATATTACCGACAGTGTAGGGTAGAAGGGCTCCCAGACAGAAGATGGGAGTATGCATCAACCACGCATCGTCACAGTGATTACCTTCTATTGCACCATGGTACAGTTCTGATACTTGCTCATGGTAGGCACTCTTGGCAGGGGACAGTATGAACACTTTGACTGGTCTTTAGCTACCCAGCCTCATATGTGCAAGCTGCGATGCTGTGTGTGTGTTCTAAAACTTTTTCTGTCATGGTCAGGATTAATATTTTCAGCAATTTGTCCTACAGTAGCTCTTCTGTAGGACTGAACCATATGGCCTAGCCGTCGCTCCCCACGTACCTTGTCACTGGTTCACTGGTTGTTCTTCCCTAAACTACTTTTGGTAGGTAGTAACCACTGCATACTGGGAACCCAGAAGAACTGCTGTTTTGGAGAAGCTCTGACTCGGTCACTTAGCCATCACAATTTAGACCCTGTCAGAGTCACTCATCTTCTTACACTTGTCCATTTTTCCAGCTTCAATCATGTCCCCTTCAACAACTCATTGTTCATGTGCTGCCTAATATATCCCATCAGTGTGTGTGTGTTTATAGACAGTTAAAATTATGACTTAAAATGTGCTCTGGTAATTAATTGTCTGACTTGCATTACATTAGCTGGAAATTTTGAGTTAAAAATTTTTGTTATGCTGTGATTGTAATTTTTTCTGTTTGTGCAAAATGTTCCTGTTAATAATGTAGCAGCAACTATAATTTGATGCCAAGTATATCTTCTTTTAAGTAATTAATTGTGACCCAGTGAAATAATTTGTTTACAGTAAATTAACTATACATACCATGTACTTTAAGACACAAGAAAGAATATTTATTTTTCAAGAACATATAAAGTTGCACTGTTTCTCATTTGCAAACCACTTGTCCTGAAATTGGAGTGCTTCATAGGTAAAAATGAAACAGTTCAAAAGAGTAAATCTAAATCTAAAAAAAACAGCAATGCTATTTTCATTTACTTGAACTTAAACTGGACAACACTTGCTGATTATATTTTTGTTCATTTTGTTTACTGTTTTTGGGAATCAATGCAGTAGTCTAAAATAAGTCGTATAATGAATTATCAGCAATAACTCGACTTCTATGCCTCTGTTAAAAGGACTGACAAAAAATTTCATGTGTCCCAATGTGAAGCTGGCATATTTACCAGAATAAAAAATGCACCTAGAGAAACACTGTTCATACAGAATAATGCCACTGTCACAGTTCTTCAAATGCAGTTATACCTCAATTAACAAATCCTCACGGAACAAAGCCTCTTTATAATGAATTCAGCTCTATAAAATAATAATTCTCTTCATAAATCAGGTGTAGCAGTGTTACTATATGACATGCGGCTGAATAGTAGTCAAAAATGGAAAGCAGTAACAATTTCGCTACCTGACTGTTTTTTTTTAAATTTGGGACAGATTTCATTCCAAGCATGGTCGATCTATGATGGAGACAGCATGACCCAAGTCTGTCTGTACATTTCCTTTGTTTTTAAGATAGAAAATATAATCATGCCTATGTTGCGATAATTCTCAAGCTGTAAGCTGCAATCAAAGAATATAGCAACCTTTTTAAAAAGACAAGCAAATATACTAATTAAATCCCCCACCAACACTTTTTGTACATAAGAGATATACATATTTTTCCCAGGATGTAATTTTCATTATCAGCCCTTATAATGGTATATTCTGGTCACTTTAGAATCAGAAAATTTATATATACTTTTTTTTTTTTTTTTTTTTTTGCACTTGAGGGTTTTCCACTAGCTGATCCCAAGATTCATAACAATAACATGTTAAGCGTTTTTCATCTGTCATGTTCAATCCAGTGATAGGCTCTGGCTGCATGCACCCCAATCTTGCCAGCAATCAGCTCGAGCAGTTCTGGACAACTTGTTTGGCCATTACAGGGACATACTCATGTGCACACCCAAAGCCATTTCATAATGGACCACTTCCCTGAAAGTAAACCACAGTTGACTGCAGTGATGTTCTATATTTTTTACAACCTTGATTAAACTTACCATGTAGTCCATCTGTTTGTGGATGGTTTAGACAGTTCTTGCTGGCTAATCTACCAAATTTGTATCATTCTTGTCAAACAAAATGTCAAGTTTTCCCCATAGTTTGTCAGCAGTTATTACCTTTAAGGTATTAAGTTAGCAGAGAAGAAATGAGCTATATTAGGAAGTCATATTGTTTTGTCATAAGAATGTATTGGCCTCTATTACTGCTCTCTTCTAGTATTCTTGCTATTTCTACTGTTCCCACTGTTTATAGAAAGGTGTATATGACTGGCTTTGGTACAAATACAGCTCTGTTACCCTAATTATCAGTAGTACTTTTCACACATGTAAGCCATGTAAGCATGGTATTGCTTGACATCAGTATACATAGTGGACCAGTAAAATCCTAAACTGAGCCTTGGATGTCTTTTTTTGAAGTGTTTTGTCTAGGGTATATATAATGTGCAAAATAATCTCCTGTTAATGGGAACCACTAAACATATACATTTTATACAAACACACACATTAAATAAATATTCATTTATATAAATTATATTCATATAAAAGCTAACTCTTACCCTGAGTGCCGAAGCAAAGACTTTAAGCAGTGTTATCTTTAGTTAAGAATCGTTTTGTCATTTAATCCTGTCACACTAGCATCAGGACCTGGAGGTCCTGAGACATTTTTAATAGACTTTTCTGTGCTTCTTGCTTGTGCCTGTACACGCAAAAAAACTTTGTCTAACAGGGGCTCAAACTCAGCTTTGGATTCAGCCCTGCTAATGAAAGAACATTATAAATTAAAAACATGATTATGCTCTTTTTCAAAAAGTTATCAAATCACATGACGCTGGAATTTTTCGTCCTAATATCATATTGTTATGTAAATTTTACAATCCCAACATTTAACAAATATGGCTGCTCAAGAATGTTACAAGTAACCTTGTTCACGTTACAATTTTTTGATGTCCAAAAAATGTATTTTTTTTCCTCTTGTACATTATACTTATTGATTAGAGGTAATGATCTCCCCATATCAATGAAGATATTTGACAATCACTTTAAGAAAACACTAAATGGTCCAGTGTCACATGACAGTCAATTGAATTGAGCGTCCAAGTAAAAACCTCAGAAGCCTAAAACCCTGATTGCTTATGTTAGTCCTGTCTCCAAATCAAAGGATTCCCTTTATTTATCCACCTTTCCACTTTGTCCATTAGTCTATGTTATATGAAATGTTATTGGGATATAAGTTTGATCACTCTTTATCAATTGTTGTATATGCCTCCAGAGCACGGGTTTTCATACTCGGTCTTTGGGACCCACTATGGCTGCAGGTTTTTGTTACAAATGGGTTATATTTTTAATTCGACTCCTGGGCTAATTAAGTGAATTATTTCTCAGATTGTGTGTTTTAGAAGCAAAATAGAAATTAGAAAACTAAGTTTGGTTAAAAAAAAAACAACAATTATTAAAATGTACTAAGCAGTTACGTGAGAATATATATTTTTTTCTTTTTAACAATATTTTCATCTTGCTTTTCATTCTACTTTTCTTGTTCTAATTATTTAATTAATCCATTATTTACTAATTAGTGGGTCTGACACTAATGTAGTTGCAGCCTTTCACGATTCTGTGTTGTTTGCCTGGGTGTCTTCTCTGCTCGTTTTTAACTGCCATTATTAAGATACAATGAAGAGAGCAAACTGCACAGAGAAAGAGCAAAATATAATGAAATCAACAAAAGCGTGTTAAACATTTAAATCTATAACAAAATTTGAAATATTTCTAAATGTCTTATAAATGTAAAATTTATGCTGGTGTGTTTTTCTGAATGTAAAATAAGGGGTGGGGTACCAACTAATTAAATGAGATCAGTGTTATCAGTGGTTGTCACTGATTATGAATCTTGTTGAAACAAAAACCTGAAGCCACAGTGGGCCCCCAGGACTAAGTTTGAGAACCCCTGCTCTAGAGTTTTCCCAATAAGCAAAGCATTTTTTTGGCATGCCTGTTTCTCCTATCGACTCTTCCAGATTTTGCCATGTGCTAAACATTCAAGAGAATTCTCAATTATCTGTCCTTCCAGATAAACAGATACTTGTTCTCACTTGAACAGATATTTTTTCAGAAACTGAAACAAGGGAAAGCTCTTTTTTGCAGTTACTCAAGGTAGAAAAGAAGTACATAAACATAGGGTTGGAGTGTAAAGATTTAATCTTGGATTCTTAGAATGTCTATTAGTGAAACCATTAATTCTCCTTGTAGAAGCTTGTTTAGCTGGTCTTACCATTTCATGCTATCTATAGAAACTTATTTTAACATTTACTGGGAAATCCCCACATATTTAAGCTACCCAGGATATTGTCCCAGTGTACCTTGCCTTGCATGCATACAGTGAGAGGTGCCAAGGAGACATTCTGCCAAAATGGCAAATCCACCTCTACTGGCTGTTTTCACTGCAAAAAAGCCAGGTGTTCTACTTCATGGTCCTCATAGTGCTGAATTCTATGAAGAAATGTGAATGCAGCAACTCTGCAACTTATCTTTGCAATTTCACTCTTTCAGTCTTGACCCAAATGCCCTAACAACACCCTAAGTGAGAAAAACATAGTTTGATCACTCAGTAAATAAAACACATTCCTCTCCCTCATTTTAAAAGTAAGAACCACCACCCTGGTCTACGAGCCTTTAGACTGTGTCATAGTGTTCCAGACAGAACTGTAATCTTTTGAAGAATACTTTTTAAACACAATAGTACCCAAAGTATATCATAATTTAGTGCCAAATGTAAATGTCTTTGAAGTGTGATTGAAATTGGCTGTTTGTACATTCAGGACTAGGTGATCTACAAGCATGTAGGTGATAGAAATTTTCCTTATCTACATAAAATAAGGACTGTGATTAAAGCTTTCTGAAATACTTTGTGGAGTGTAAAAATGGAGTTTGAAAGTAGATAATTTACAATTGTATTTAAAACATGAATTAATTTATACTTTGATAATTCTGAGAACTCCCTTTTTAAGAAGATTTACTAAAATTATTGCATGCTGATTTCCTTTAACTACATCTTAATCTATTCATTTAGACCATTTTCCTTACCTGTGTTCTTTAATTCAGCAACACAAAGAAACGTTCAAATGCAGCTCTCTGTATATTCTTTGCTTTTACACAGTTTGTCATAATTCTAAAGAAATTTTAAGATTTCAAATGAAGTTGTATAACTAAACTATTACTAATAGTTTATTGCAGATGAACAACATATATAATGCTGTAAGTGGTACATACAACCCACCTTGTGCAATGAAGGGATTTCTGCTCCATGCCATTTGGTCGTCTTTCTTTCATGTAGTCATTTTGCCTACATAAGCCCACTGAACAGTGAAACAATGTGACACGTGAATAACACAGTTTGAGTTTGATTTTATACAGTTGAAACAGAGTGTATTAATCTTTTGATATTTAATGCATATTGGCTAGTGAAGGCGGCACCAACAGCACTCGCATTGCTTTAACAATCTGAACATAATTTACAGTATATGGCACCAGTTAACTGGTGAGTTTGAAAGGAAGCGCCAAAAATGCCTGAATCTATGGAATATAAGTACTGTATATGATAGAATACACAATTTCACTGAAATTGAGAGTTCAGAATAGAAACTGGATAAAGAAAATATTAAAGCAAAGTAAAATTTCCATTAAGAAAACTATTTGTATATTATTACTGCTCTCTCTTGCTTTCTGAGGAACAGTGATTTGAGTGTAGTTATTGAATGACACATTCAATAAATAGCTACACCTGATATGTATACAGTAATCCCTCCTCGATTGCGGGGGTTGCGTTCCAGACCAAACCCCCCATCCCCGCGATAGATGAAAATCCGCGAAGTAGAAACCATGTGTTTGTATGGTTATTTTTATATATTTTAAGCCCTTATAAACTCTCCCACACTGTTTATAAATATTCCCTGCACAGTTATACAGCATAATCACTTTGTATTCTCTTAGATATTAGGTAAGATTCATTGAAATTATGCATGTAAACACACTGTTTATATACAGTAAAACCTAAATATTATTTTAAAGATATCGAGTGTCTCCGATATCACATATGTTACAGCCATTACGATAGACAGGCCACCAGCAATAAATACGTACAATGCAAGAAAAATTGTATACAGTAAATGTGTGTCAAGTGACACTAAACGTACATACATGTACCAAGTACTGTAAGTAGAAAATTAATTATGGTTACTCACCAACAATGACACGATGACTTGTCGGATAACAATGAGTTTAGTTTTACTGCACAACAAAGGACAGCGTTACAGCCTTTCTAAAGGAGCCTCTTCAGGTGACTGTGTAGCACTGCCGTTGTTCTTCTTCTGCCAGTCTTCAATCCAAATCCCTAAAGCAGATTCCATCCAGACTACTGCCTTATTACATCCACTTACAACTCGTTTTGCACCCTGGTTAAAAGGAAACTGCGGCCGTAGATCTTATATTCCTTTCCCACTTTTTAAATAAAAAGAATCTTAGCCTAATTGATGCTGTAATGGTGTCATACAGCGGTGTAGCTTTTCCCTTCCTTCAACAAATCCAAAACATTTACCTTATCGGCAATCGTTAACATCTTCCGTTGGCGCTTGGGCACGGCCCCTGAAGCAGCAGCAGGAGCAGATCGTTTTGGAGCCATAATGAAGGGCTTGACTATGCACAAAGATAAACATAAAAGAGTACAAAAGTTAACTCTTTACACAGCGAAACACGTTGATGCTGAATTAGCGAGACGAGACTTCCTGTTTAACACCGCATTCAGCACACAGGAACTTAACTGCGTGTTTTGATTGGTTAGCTTCTCAGTCATCTGCCAGTAGTGTTCCTTGTATGAAATCAACTGGGCAAACCAACTGAGAAAGCATGTACAGGAAGTAAAAAGACCCATTGTCCGCAGAACCCACGAAACAGAGAAAAATTCACGTTATATATTTAGTTATGCTTACATATAAAATCTGCGATAGAGTGAAGCAGCGAAAGTCAAAGCGCAATATAGCGAGGGATTACTGTATCTCATAATAAAAATCATTAAAAACTATTCTACCTAAGCTGTGCAATTCGAAATTTGCTTGTTGACCTAATACTAAGTTACTCTTAAAAAATAAAAGTATGCCCCTGACACCCGCACCACAGTAATCTACCAACAGTTACTAATCCTACTGTCTTTTGTTCTGAATAAGGCTATGAAGTTGGACATGTTCTCCTGATTTTTGTTTTGGAATGGCTTGTCCAAAAGTGCAAAAACTTTTAAGAGTATAAGAGTATATACATTAACACAATAGGTTTCACATACTTGTCCTCTGTATTATGTCTAGGCAGTGTTCATGATGAATTTGCAATTCTACAAAAATGAGGTAGTATTAAGTATAATGTTCACCTCCTTAATAATAATGATAACAATACTCTATATGCAACTAGGAAATCTTACATTTTATATGTACAAGGTGTGACAATTTAATTCCCAGAACGTTTGTGTAGTCTCACTCAAGATGTAATTGTATCAAAATCACATAAGTATTCGTGTTTGAATATGTTTAACACATGCGTAAATTGAAGCTGATAAAGCTAGTTGTTATATAGCTATTGGGAAGGTAATAGATAATCTGTGTGTACACTTTGTCATAAAAATGGATGATCAAAATGTAGTGAGAAAATCGGCAAATGAGTTACTGAAACATTGCAGCTGTTGCAAGTGGTGTGTGGTGAAGAAGCTATGAAAAACCTGAGTGTGTTTGAGTGGCATAAGAGGTTCAAAGATGAGCGAGAAGATGTGACGGAGCACGCAATGGAAATCCCCGCGCCCTAAAAAAGTATGCATGTCACACTCACAGTTTTAAGACCATGCTGGTGTGTTTCTTTGATTACAAGGGAATAGTCCACCATGAATTTATTGAACAGGGACCAATTGTAGCCTGACAAGTAGATCATTCACCATGACAGTGCACCTAGTCACACTGTGCTCACTGTGAGCGATTTTCTGGCCAAAAAAGCGATTACCCAATTAAATCATCCTGCCTATTCACCTGTCTTAGCTCCCTGTGATTTCTGGCTATTTTCAAAATTAAAAGCTGTGCTGAAAGGACGAATATTTTCTAATATAACTGATATCCAACAGAATGTGAGACAGCTGCTCAACAGTATTCTGGAAAATGAGTTTCAGGCCTGCTTCCAGAAATAGGAATACTGATTAAGTCTGTGTATAGCTGCACAAGGGGAGCACTTTGAAGGCAACAGTAGCCACTAGTGTACAGTTCCACGTGTATATTTTTTAAAGGTGCATTCTGGGAATTAAATTGTCACACCTCATATTTTACAAACAAAAGTTATATCTCTGCAATAAAATAATGTTTGTATTTGTCATGTATGATGATGATGACTGAAACGAGAGTGCATTGAACTTTATTGTATTCCTAGACTTATGCTAACCATTTTTCTTGTCTCCATATTTACATTAGTGGCCAACTTTGTCCCTTTATGTCACACTATGGAAGGGCATCTTTATTTTCCATTTACACATTAAGTCTTACCTACTTTAACTCCCTTCATACAATTTTGACTTGTTCAGGCTAGAAATGAATTAAATATACAGAGAATAACTGAAAGTACATTTGACCAGACACTAGCATGACAACATCAACTAAAAACATTTCAGCATACTAATGACTATTGGCTTTACCAAATGCTTCATGTATCAGGTTGAAACTGCTGAACACTGTTCATGTTTCTCAAATGACAAAGCACATATAATAGAGATTTTTAAAATTGTTGAAGTTGCCATCTAGAAAATAAAAAATGCTTTATTGGACAATGATATCATGATTGTGTGCTTAACCCTGCTCATGTTTTACAGAGTGGTATATCCTAAAGACCTCTCAAGCTAACCTTGTTTTGTGTTACAGCCAACAGTAATTCTCGAATTGGGAATCTCAAAAAAGTAGTATGGTTAAAATGGGCTGAGTAAGTTACAGTAGGGCTTTTTTTATCTTTCTCTCTCTCTCTCTGTATCTCTCTTTCTCGCTCCTTATGTTCTTAAGACTGAATATAGTTTTGATGTTATCTTGCCATGTTTTACCAGCATATCCTCAATTGTTTCAGAAATCCATAGAAACTGCATTACTGAAATGTATTTTCAAAGGTACAATTGTTTGGCTTCAGGAGGGGCAAGCAGGCCATTTCTTTTTATTAGGGTCTCGCACAAATGTTACGAAGAAGGGGTAGTCTCTGAAGAAGCAATTTCACAGCTGGTTAACTCCTGAGCCATTCAAGCCGAAAATGCAGCAAATTTGTGGTGAAAAGTGAAATAGATGTCACTCTTGGAACAATGACAGGAGCTGAGTGCAGTACACAAGACAAAGGGACTTGAATGTAAGACTAGGCATCCAAACTTAATCACATGAAATAGTCAGTACACCACAGCCCATCATGCCACATCTTCGGTAAACTCAAAGCTATTATAGTGCCAGCAATGACCCCCATACAGTTACTCACACTTCTTTCATGTTTTGCCTAATGTTGTTTTTTTTTAATGATTTTTGGCTTGGTTACTTACCATTGTATATTTCTGTTTCTTTTGCTTAGGTTTTATTTTGTAAGCATGCTAAAGTGACACCACAAACTATTTGACCTATGCTTTACACCTAAGCATTACCATAAGTTGCATCATGATCTTTCACTATCTAATAAATAAATGGCTATATTGGTTCAGTTTATATGCTGTTTACATGATTGTACAGTTAGATCTATTTTAGTTCTCTTATTAATGTGTACACTATTTCATATGCAAATGTAGACAATAGTGAAAAACAACTTTAATATAAGAAAAGGTTTGTAGCTTGAATGTAAATATGAAGAACTCATAATACTGTGTTTATATTTGTTGCTAAAGTAAATATGAAAAACTCATAATACTGTGTTTATATTTGTTGCTAAATATGTTATTATTTAAAGCTAATACTTGTTAAGAAGCAAAGAGTGCATATTATTTAATCAGCACTGCATACAAAATTAAAAGCATACAGTGCCAGCTTTTATGTTATTGAGTCATTAGCAGTTCTAAACAGTTTAGTAGTCAATATGTTAAACTTGAAGTTTACAGATTTATAAAGCTTCCAAAAGTTTTTCCCTTTTCAATTTTATCCATCTTATTTATTTATTGTCATTCAGTCATATTAATTTCCATTACAATAGTAATAGGAGGTCACAATTGCTTAAGTGATAAAAAAGCACACAATTTTAAACTTGTCAAGTTTATTGCATCAATAGTCATAAAATGCGTCTTTTTTATTATTTATTAAATAAGTGGCCACATGTACTTTATTATCTGTAAATGTTATCAGAGCTTTTTAAGAATTTTTATCAGTTCCAATGTTTTTCCTTAATATACAGATTTTGTGTAGTACAGGTGAACTCTACATTAGCTAAGGCTCCAGATCTCACCTTTTTGCTTTTTACACAATAGAGTTGGGTCCATGAATATTTGGACAGAGACAACTTTTTTCTAATTTTGGTTCTGTACACAACCACAATGAATTTTAAATGAAACATTTTGAAGAATCGGCGCTCTAAGCTTACAGATGGCTTAACGTCTATTAATGAGCTGATTGTGTGGCGATCTGTTACTTGGAGAAAGAAAAGCAAGGACTGCAGGGGTACGTAATATATATTGAATATAAAGCAGAAAGAAAATAACAACACAGCTAAAAGCATGCGGCAAATTTCGACAAAAGTTAAACGCTTGTGTCATGAGCACAAGGCGGCTATGCAGTGTCCACAACAGACGTGGCCATCCACCGTGCATAAGATACTATATTGACATTGTCGGACAAAGGGGCCACCAATTCTTTCTCTGCCCAGGGCCGCCACAAGCCTAGAGCCGCCTCCGAGTACTGCTGCAATAAATAATTTCATCGAAGGTCGCGCACAGTCAGTGAGCCGTGAAACCCGTGTTTAATAACGTGCTTTAACTCCTATCATCATGAAAATGATATCACATATACATCTCAGTATTTTAGTTATTCAGAGAGCTGTAATATCACGAATGTAATGGATTCTGTGTCCAGTCAGAGGAAGAGAGCAACTTTGTGAACGTGAGCTTTCAAGTTTCTCCAACACGCTGTGTCACTCGATCAGCTTCCTTTTCTTGATTATACCACGGTTTAAATAAACAAATAGTAAGTTTTTCCTTTGTCTCCACTTGGTATTCACTGAAATTCTTATATTTTCTCCTGTGCTTTTTACATTGTCTTTTCACAGAAGGCTGAGCTTAAGGGCAATTTATATTGATTTGCATATTCAAAGAGGCATAATTCTGGGAGGAGTTGGGGCGGGACAGAAGGCGCATTCACGAGTGTTAGTTTTCACGCTGACGGTGATTTATGTAGCGGAAGAACATGGAAGTTGGAGTACGCACAGATTCCTGCATCTGGATTTTTCTGTGCGTAAGCAAATTTCGGCTTTGTGCTTACGTCATGTTATAGTGCAAATTCTATGCACGGCGTTATACATGAGGCCCCAGGTGTCTGACTTGGCCATTCAAGAATTTTCCACTTGTATGCTTTGGGTCATTGTCCATCTGTATCATGAAACGCCGCCCAATCAATTTGACTGCATTTAGCTGGATTTGAACAGACAGTATGTCTCTGAACACCTCAGAATTCATTCGGCTGCTTTTGTCCTGTTTCACATCTATACTAATAAAAGGCAAAGCCCCTCACTCACTGACTGACTGACTCACTCACTCACTGACTCATCACTAATTCTTCAACTTCCCGTGTAGGTAGAAGGCTGAAATTTGGCATGCTCATTCCTTACAGCTTACTTACAAAAGTTAGGCAGGTTTCATTTCAAAATTCTACGCGTAACGGTCATAACTGGAACCTACTTATGTACATATATATATATACGGCCATAGTCTGCAGCTCGGTCGCCGTGTGAGGCGGAGTTGTGTCCCTCATCGTCACGCCTCCCACGTAATTGAGTGCCTGCCCATATAAGGCCGTCCGTCAGCGGCAATCCAGTAGAAACACTGCCGCTAAATATACGAGGGTGAAAGACTGTGCTTATGCAAACGAAGATGAGATGGTCAGGGTGGTGTCTGGCACAAACTCTATATACATATGTATATGTATATATATACACCCGCGCTTCGCAGAAAGTAATGAAAAATGAAAAGTAAACATTTTGAAAATAACGTAACATGATTGTCAATGTAATTGTTTTGTCACTGTTATGAGTGTTGCTGTCATATATATATATATATATATATATACATATATATATATATATATATATATATATATATATACACACACAGTGCTCGGCATAAATGAGTACACCCCCTTTAAAAAGTACGAATTTAATCAGTAGCTCAATGAACAAAAGAACAATTTCCAAAATTTTCACAAGGCTGAGTTTTATCGAACACTTGTTTAACTCCATAAAATGAAATTAAGGTTAATAATATAACTTAGATCACAAAATCTTCACTTTTACTCAAATTGGTTGAAGCAAAAATGAATACACCCCGCAACAAAAACTACTACATCTAGTATTTTGTATGACCACCGTGATTTTTAAGGACAGCACCAAGTCTTCTAAGCATGTAATGAATAAGTTGGCGACATATTGCAACATCCATCTTTTTCCATTCTTCAAGAATAACCTCTTTAAGAGCCTGGATGCTGGATGGAGAGTAATGCTCAACTTGTAAACTTCAGAATTCCCCACAGGTGTTGATTGGGTTCAGATCAGGATACATACTTGGCCATTCAATTACCTTTACCCTGTTCTTCTTCAGAAATGCAACAGTAGCTTTAGATGTGTGTTTTGGATCATTGTCTTTTTGGAAAAGTGCATGACGACCAAGTGCACGGAGTGATGGCAGCATCTTCTCCTTCAATATAGAGCAGTACATTGTTGAGTTCATGATACCATCAATGAAATGCAGCTCCCTAACACCAGCAGCACTCATGTGGCCCCACATAAGGACACTGCCACCACCATGTTTCACTGTAGGCACCATGCATTTTTCTTTGAAATCCTCACCTTTATGACGCCATACAGATTTGAAACCATTAGTTCCAAAAACGGTGATCTTTGTCTCATCACTCCAGAGCATAGAGTCCCAGTAGTCTTCATCTTTTTCAGCATGGGCCCTAGCAAATTCTAGGCGTGCTTTTTTTGTGCATGGCCTTTAGGAGAGGCTACCCTTCATGGACGATACCCATGCATGCCATTCCTCTGCAGTGTGCGCCGTATGGTGTCACGGGAAACGGTCACTCCAGTTTGGCTTTCTACTGCTTTAGCTAACTGCAGTGAACTTGCATGGTGGTTTTTTTCAACCCTTGTCATCAGAAGACGCTCCTGTCGAGATGTTAACTTCCATGGATGGCCTGGACGTCTCTGTAAGTTGGTTGCACTTCCATCTTTCTTAAATTCTGACAAATGTAGTGGGGTGTACTCATTTATGCTGAGCACTGTGTGTGTGTGTGTGTATATATATATATATATATATATACTGAATGCAATGATGTGGAGATGGCAATTTGTAATAGAACGTAGATGACAGATCAAACGTTTAATCCGAGTAAATGTATCATTTTAAAGGAAAAATATGTTGATTCAAAATTTCACGGTATCAACAAATCCCAAAAAAGTTGGGACAAGTAGCAATAAGAGGCTGGAAAAAGTAAATTGAGCATAACGAAGAGATGGAAGACCAATTACCACTAATTAGATCAATTGGCAACATGATTGGGTATAAAAAGAGCTTCTCAGAGTGGCAGTGTCTCTCAGAAGCCATGATGGGTAGAGGATCACCAATTCCCACAATGTTGCGCAGAAAGATAGTGGAGCAATATCAGAAAGGTGTTACCCAGCAAAAAAATGCAAAGACTTTGCATCTATCATCATCAACTGTGCATAACATCATCCGAAGATTCAGAGAATCTGGAACAATCTTTGTGCGTAAGGGTCAAGGCTGTAAAACCATACTGGATGCCCGTGATCTCCAGGCTCTTAAACGATACTGCACCACAAACAGGAATGCTACTGTAAAGGAAATCACAGAATGGGCTCAGGAATACTTCCAGAAACCATTGTCAGTGAATACAATCCACCGTGCCATCCGCCGTTGCCAGCTGAAACTCTACAGTGCAAAGAAGAAGCCATTTCTAAGCAAGATCTACAAGCTCAGGCGTTTTCACTGGGCCAGGGATCATTTAAAATGGAGTGTGGCAAAATGGAAGACTATTCTGTGGTCCGATGAGTCACAATTCGAAGTTCTTTTTGGAAATCTGGGACGCCATGTCATCTGGACCAAAGAGGACAAGGACAACCCAAGTTGTTATCAACGCTCAGTTCAGAAGCCTGCATCTCTGATGGTTTGGGGTTGCATGAGTGCGTGTGGCATGGGCAGCTTGCATGTCTGGAAAGGCACCATCAATGCAGAAAAATATATTCAGGTTCTATAACAACATATGCTCCCATCCAGACGTCATCTCTTTCAGGGAAGACCCTGCATTTTTCAACAAGATAATGCCAAACCACATTCTGCATCAATCACAACATCATGACTGCGTAGGAGAAGGATCCGGGTACTGAAATGGCCAGTCTGCAGTCCAGATCTTTCACCTATAGAGAACATTTGGCGCATCATAAAGAGGAAGGTGCGACAAAGAAGGCCCAAGACGATTGAACAGTTAGAGGCCTGTATTAGACAAGAATGGGAAAGCATTCCTATTTCTAAACTTGAGAAACTGGTCTCCTCTGTCCCCAGATGTCTGTTGAGTGTTGTAAGAAGAAGGGGAGATGCCACACAGTGGTGAAAATGGCCTTGTCCCAACTTTTTTGGGATTTGTTGACACCATGAAATTCTGAATCAACATATTTTTCCCTTAAAATGATACATTTTCTCAGTTTAAACTTTTGTTCCGTGATTTATGTTCTATTCTGAATAAAATATTAGAAGTTGGCACCTCCACATCATTGCATTCAGTTTTTATTCACGATTTGTATAGTGTCTGAACTTTTTTGGAATCCGGTTTGTATCTATATATATATATATATATATATATATATATATATATATATATATATATATATATATATATATATATATATATATATATATATATATATATATATATATATATATATATATATCTCTCTCTCTCTCTCTCTCTCTCTCTATGTGTGTTTGTGTGTGTATATATATATATATATATATATATACTGTACATACATACACACACATTATATCTATCTATATACACACACACACATATCTATATATATCTATATATCTCTCTCTCTCTCTCTCTCTCTCTCTCTATATATATATATATATATATATATATATATATATATATATATATATATATATACTGCTCAAAAAATTAAAGGAACACTTTTTAATCAGAGTATAGCATAAAGTCAATGAAACTTCTGGGATATTAATCTGGTCATTTAAGTAGCAGAGGGGGTTGTTAATCAGTTTCAGCTGCTGTGGTGTTAATGAAATTAACAACAGATGCACTAGAGGGGCAACAATGAGATGACCCCCAAAACAGGAATGGTTTAACAGGTGGAGGCCACTGACATTTTTCCCTCCTCATCTTTTCTGACTGTTTCTTCACTAGTTTTACATTTGGCTACAGTCAGTGTCACTACTGGTAGCATGAGGCGATACCTGGACCCTACAGAGGTTGCACAGGTAGTTCAACTTCTCCAGGATGGCACATCAATACGTGTCATTGCCAGAAGGTTTGATGTGTCTCCCTGCACAGTCTCAAGGGCATGTAGGAGATTCTAGGAGACAACAGTTACTCTAGGAGAGCTGGAGAGGGCCATAGAAGGTCCATAACCCATCAGCAGGACCAGTATCTGCTCCTTTGGGCAAGGAGGAACAGGATGAGCACTGCCAGAGCCCTACAAAATGACTTCCAGTAGGCCACTGGTGTGAATGTCTCTGACCAAACAATCAGAAACAGACTTCATGAGGGTTGCCTGAGGGCCCAAATGTCTACTGCGCCCTGTGCTCACTGCACAGCACCGGGGAGCTCAATTGGCATTTGCCATAGAATACCAGAATTGGCAGGTCCACCACTGGCGTCCTGTGCTTTTCACAGATGAGAGCAGGTTCACCCTGAGTATATGTGAAAGACGTGAAAGGGTCAGGAGAAGCCGTGGAGAATATTATGCTGCCTGTAACATCGTTTAGCATGACTGGTTTGGTGGTGGGTCAGTGATGATCTTGGAGGCATATCCATGGAGCAACTCACAGACCTCTACAGGCTAGACAATGGCATCTTGACTGCCATTAGGTATCAGGATGAAATCCTTGGACCCACTGTCAGACCCTACGCTGGTGCAGTAGGTCCTGGTTTCCTCTAATGCACGCGACAATGCCCGGCCTCATGTGGCAAGAGTATGCAGGCAGTACCTGAAGGATGAAGGAATTGAAACAATTGAATGGCCTTCATGATCTCCTGACTTAAACCCAATAGAACATCTGTGGGACATTATGTTTCGGTCCATTAGGTGCTGCCAGGTTGCTCCTCAGACTGTACATCAGCTCAGGGATGCCCTCATACAGATCTGGGAGGAAATGCCACAAGACACCATCCGTCGTCTCATTAGGAGCATGCCCCGACGTTGTCAAGCATGCATACCAGCTCGTGGGGGCCACACAAGATACTGAAAAGCATTTTGAGTAGCAGAAATTAAGTTTTTGAAAAAATGGACTAGCCTGCCACATCTTCATTTCACTCTGATTTTAGGGTGTCTGCACAATTGAGCCCTCTGTAGGCAGAAAACTTTTATTTCCATTAAAAGACTTGGCATCCTTTTGTTCCTAAGACATTGTCCTGTCGTTATTTGTATAGATATCCAACTTCATATTGAGATCTGATGTATCTAATGTGTTTCTTTAATTTTTGTGAGCAGTGTATATATATATATATATATATATGTATGTATGTATATATATATGTATGTATATATGTATGTATGTATGTATGTATATGTATGTGTATATATATATATATATGTATGTATATATATGTATGTATGTATGTATGTATGTGTATATATATATGTATGTGTATATATATATATATATATATATATATATATATATATATATATATATATATATATATGTATGTATATATATATATATATATATATATATATATATATATATATATATATATATATATATATATATATATATATATATATATATATATATATATATATATATATATATATATATATATATATATATATATGTATATATATATATATATATATATATATATATATATATATATATATATATTTATGTATGTGTGTGTATATGTATGTACTAGCAAAATAATGTATACTATATATATATATATATACCGGCAGCAGAGAAGTAGTGTGTTAAGGAAGTTATGAAAATGAAAAGCAAACATTTTAAAAATAACGTAAGATGATTGTTAATGTAATTGTTTTGTCATTGATATTGAGTGTTGTTGTCATATCTATATATATATATATATATGTATATATATATATATATATATATATATATATATATATATATATATATATATAGCAAAATACCTGCGATTGGCAGCGGAGAAGTAAAAAGAAAAGGAAACATTTTAATAATAACGTAACTTGATTGACAATGTAATTGTTTTGTCATTGTCATGAGTGTTGCTGGCATATATATATAAATATATATATATATATATATATACATCTATACACATATATATATATATACACAGTTATATATATATACATATACACACATACATATATATACATACTGTATATATACATACTGTATAGACACATATACATATCTACATATATACTGTATATACACATTTATATATACAAATCTACATATATATATCCACATATATATATATATATATATATATTAGGGGTGGGACTCGATTAAAAATGTTTTTTTTAATTTAAAAGTGTTTTAGTGGGCTGACAGAATCAAATAATAGACATGTACATGAATATTGTAAACTGAAGCTGTTTTAATTTCTGAAAAAAAAGCTTTTAAACTGCATTTGAATTCAAAACAGAAACAAAAAATATCATCCCTGGTTAAAATTGGGCAGACTTAAAAATAAAGTGGTAGTTTAAGTACTTTAAGTAGATTTTCAGAATAGTATTGTCTTTAAATAATAATAACCAAAATTTCAACATAAAGTGCAGTTTTTCTTCATCCATCCATCCATCCATCCTCTTCCGCTTATCCGAGGTCGGGTCGCGGGGGCAGCAGCTTAAGCAGAGAGGCCCAGACTTCCTCTCCCCGCCACTTCTTCCAGCTCTTCCGGAGAATCCCAAAGGCGCTCCCAGGCCAGCCGGAGACATAGTCCCTCCAGCGTGTCCTGGGTCTTCCCCGGGCCTCCTCCCGTTGGGCGTGCCGGAACACCTCACCAGGGAGGCGCCCAGGAGGCATCCTGATCAGATGCCCGAGCCACCTCATCTGACTCCTCTCGATGCGGAGGAGCAGCGGCTCTACTCTGAGCCCCTCCCGGATGACTGAGCTTCTCACCCTATCTTTAAGGGAAAGCCCAGACACCCTGCGGAGGAAACTCATTTCAGCCGCTTGTATTCGCGATCTCGCTCTTTGGTCACTACCCATAGCTCATGACCATAGGTGAGGGTAGGAGCGTAGATCGACTGGTAAATTGAGAGCTTTGCCTTACGGCTCAGCTCCTTTTTCACCACGACAGACCGATGCAGAGCCGCATCACTGCGGATGCCGCACCGATCCGCCTGTCGATCTCACGCTCCATTCTTCCCTCACTCGTGAACAAGACCCCGAGATACTTGAACTCCTCCACTTGGGGCAGGATCTCTCCCCCAACCCTGAGAGGGCACTCCACCCTTTTCCGCTGAGGACCATGCTCGGATTTGGGAGGTGCTGATTCTCATCCCAGCCGCTTCACACTCAGCTGCGAACCGATCCAGAGAGAGCTGAAGATCACGGCCTGATGAAGCAAACAGGACAACATCATCTGCAAAAGCAGTGACCCAATCCTGAGTCCACCAAACCGACCCCTTCAACACCCTGGCTGCGCCTAGAAATTCTGTCCATAAAAGTTATGAACAGAATCGGTGACAAAGGGCAGCCCTGGCGGAGTCCAACTCTCACTGGAAACGGGCTCGACTTACTGCCGCAATGCGGACCAAGCTCTGACACCGTTGTACAGAGACCGAACAGCTCTTATCAGGGGTCCGTACCCCATACTCCCGAGCACCCCCACAGGATTCCCGAGGGACACGGTCGAATGCCTTTTCCAAGTCCACAAAACACATGTAGACCGGTCGGGCAAACTCCCATGCACCCTCCAGGACTCTGCTAAGGGTGAAGAGCTGGTCCACTGTTCCGCGACCAGGACAAAAACCACACTCTTCCTCCTGAATCCGAGGTTCACTATCCGACGGACCCTCCTCTCCAGAACCCCGAATAGACTTTTCCAGGGAGGCTGAGGAGTGTGATCCCTCTATAGTTGGAACACACCCTCCGTCCCCTTTTAAAGAGGGGACCACCACCCCGTCTGCCAATCCAGAGGCACTGTCCCGATGTCCATGCGATGTTGCAGAGGCGTGTCAACCAAGACAGTCCTACAACATCCAGAGCCTTAAGGAACTCCGGTATCTCATCCACCCCGGGCCCTGCCACCAAGGAGTTTTTTGACCACCTCGGTGACTTCAGTCCCAGAGATGGGAGAGCCCACCTCAGAGTCCCCAGGCTCTGCTTCCTCATTGGAAGGCATGTTAGTGGGATTGAGGAGGTCTTCAAGTACTCCTCCCACCCACAACGCGTCGAAGTCGAGGTCAGCAGCGCACCATCCCCACCATATACGGTGTTGACACTGCACTGCTTCCCTCCTGAGACGCCGGACGGTGGACCAGAATCTCCTCGAAGCCGTCCAAAGTCGCTCTCCATGGCCTCTCCAAACTCCTCCCATGCCCGAAGTTTTGCCTCAGCAACAACCGGCCGCGTTCGCTTGGCCTGCCGGTACCTATCAGCTGCCTCCAGAGACCCACAGGACAAAAAGTCCTATAGGACTCCTTCTTCAGCTTGACGGCATCCCTCACGCGGTGTCCACCAACGGGTTCGGGATTGCCGCCACGACAGGCACCGACCACCTTGCGGCCACAGCTCCGGTCAGCCGCCTCAACAATAGAGGCACGGAACATGGCCCATTCGACTCAATGTCCCCACCTCCCTCGGGGCGTGGTTGAAGTTCTGCCGGAGGTGGGAGTTGAAGCTACTTCTGACAGGGGACTCTGCCAGCCGTTCCCAGCAGACCCTCACAACACGCTTGGGCCTACCAGGTCTGACCGCATCTTCCCCACCATCGAAGCCAACTCACCACCAGGTGGTGATCAGTTGACAGCTCCGCCCCTCTCTTCACCCGAAAGTGTCCAAGACATATGGCCGCAAGTCCACGACACGACCACAAAGTCGATCATCGACCTGAGGCCTAGGGTGTCCTGGTGCCAAGTGCACATATGAACACCCTTATGCTTGAACATGGTGTTCGTTATGGACAATCCATGACGAGCACAGAAGTCCAATAACAAAACACCCCCCCGGGTTCAGATCGGGGGGGCCATTCCTCCCAATCACGCCCTTCCAGGTCTCACTGTCATTGCCCACGTGAGCATTGAAGTCTCCCAGCAAAACGAGGGAATCCCCAGAAGGTATGCCCTCTAGCAACCCTTCCAGAGACTCCAAAAAAGGGTGGATAATCCAAACTGCTGTTCGCGCATACGCACAAACAACAGTCAGGACCCTTCCCCACCCAAGGCGGAGGGAGGCCACCCTCTCGCCCACCGGGGTAAACCCCAATGCACAGGCTCCAAGTCGGGGGGCAATAAGTATGCCCACACCTGCTCGGCGCTCTCACCGGGGCAACTCCAGAGTGGTAGAGAGTCCAGCCCCTCTCAAGGAGATTGGTTCCAGAGTCCAAGCTGTGCGTCGAGGTGAGTCCGACTATATCTAGCCGAACCTCTCGACCTCGCGCACTAGCTCAGGCTCCTTCCCTTCAGAGAGGTGACATTCCACGCCCCAAGAGCCAGTTTCTGTAGCCGAGGATCAGACCGCCAAGGTCCCGCCCGCCACCACCCAACTCACACTGCACCCAACCTCCTTGGCCCCTCCCATAGGTGGTGAGCCCATGGGGAGGAGGACCCACGTTACCTCTTCGGGCTGTGCCCGCCGAGCCCCATGGGTGCAGGCCCGCCACCAGGCGCGCCATCGAGCCCCACCTCCAGGCCTGGCTCCAGAGGGGGGCCCCGGTGACCCGCGTCCGGGCAAGGGAAAACGTTGTCCAAAGTTTTACTCTTCATTGGAGGTTTGTTGAACCGCTCTTTGTCTCATCCCTCACCTAGGACCAGTTTGCCTTGGGTGGCCCTACCAGGGGCATAAAGCCCCGGACAACATAGCTCCTAGGATCATTGGGACACGCAAACCCCTCCACCACGATAAGGTGACGGTTCAAGGAGGAGGCAGTTTTTCTTCTTAAAAAAAATAAGTCAGAAACATAAAAGGTAATTTGACCAACTTAATCTTTAAACTCTGAGTAACCTTAGCCAAAATTATTTTGTACATTAGGCTAAAACAGTGTGATCATTGAACATTTTGTAATTAGATGTAATTAGATTTACTAACGGTCACGGAAGTCCAATGATCCCCAGTAAGAGCCACAAAGTCTGCTTTCTGTAATGCATCTAATTTTGCTTGCTTTTCATTGTGCACAAAACCATGCTTTTATCAAGGCTTCGCTCGGGAAGTCGAAATGATCAGTCGTAGAACGCGCTTTATTCCGACTCTAACATTTTGTAGCTGTGATGTGTGCATCAGTGTAATGGATGTACCAGGAAATGATGCATTGACAAAAGTTCCCGTTTGCTTGGAATTGAAAGTGTGATTAAATGCGTTATTTTTTTAACGCGTTATGGAGTACATGCATCGAAGCTTCTCAGCTGTGCTTGTGCTAATAAAGGGAAACATTTTAAAAATAACGTAACATGATTCTGCGTTAACCGAATATTTTTCATACGTCCCAAACCAAGGAGATGCGAAGGTAAAATGAATCAGTAGCGCGCATACATACTCAGTGCATCCCCTCTCGGGAATCGAACCTCGAATGTCGGCATTAGAGGCGAAGACTCTACAATTGAGCCACAGCATGTGGCTTGTCTATGCAAGAGTATGTACTGTAGATAGGGGTATATATATACATTTAAATATATACCCGCGTATCGCAGTGGAGAAGTAGAAGTTATGAAAAAGAAAAGGGAACATTTTAAAAATAACGTAACATGATTGTCAATATACAGTAATTGTTTTGTGAGTGTTGCTGTCATCAAGGATTTGATTATCATTATTTGTTTCAATCAGGGTCGTATTTGTAGGATGTGTTCAAGTTACATTCCGTGTTTGTCAATCGTTGTAAAGATGATAGGTTTCATTCATCAATTCGTTTCTTACTGCATCAATAAACAGCTCGTCTTCTTCTTTATCTGAGACCTGACACACTGCATGCACGGGTTTTTTTTACACTGTCTTCCTTTAGCAGGACATTGACTTTTCCACCGTGTGCTTTGTTTCCACAGTAGCTGCATTTATGAATATGCTTATCAGACGCTTCATATTTTTTGCTACCTTTTCAATTGTGTAATTCGGTTTTTGTTCAGCCCTCTTTGGAACTGTTGCTTTTTATCTGTGCACTGCGTCAGTTCACGTGAGCCACTCGGTGTACTTGCATCGAAGGTTCCCAGCTGTGCTGGTGCCATCTCGTGCTATGTCCATAGCTTTATTTAATGTTACCTTAGTCCTGGCACCTAAAACTTTCTCTCGCAGTTTCGCTGAGTTTGTGTCAAACACCACCCTGACCATCTCATCTTCCTCTCCATAAGCACAGTCCTTCACCCGTGAATATTTACCCGTGGCAGTTTGCTATTGGATTGCCGCTGACGGACGGCCTTCTATGGGCAGGCACTAAATTACAAACGCCAGCGGCAGCCTGTCTATGAACTTAATTTAAAGTGTAGGTTTACATCGTGCTTTGTTTCCGAAGTAGCAGAACTCGCTTCTTATTGTTTCGCTGCCTTCTCAATTATATAATGCATGTTTTCTTGAGCGCTTTTTGAGGTCTTCCTGGTTTTCTATGTACTGCGTGATTACGTGGGAGGCGTGATGATGTCACACGAAACTCGCCCCACGGCGTTGAAGCTCATCTCCATTACAGTAAATGGAGAAAAACTGCTTCCAGTTATGACCATTACGCATAGAATTTCGATATAAAACCTTCCCAACTTTTGTAAGGAAGCTGTAAGGAATGAACCTGCCAAATTTCCAGCCTTCCACCCACACGGGAAGTTGGAGAATTAGTGATGAGTCAGTGAGTGAGTCAGTCAGTGAGTGAGTGAGTGAGGGCTTTGCCTTTTATTAGTATAGATGTATGTATATATATATATATATATATATATATATATATATGTATGTATGTATATGTACTGTATGTGTATGTATGTATGTATGTGTATATATATATATATATATATATATATCTCAAAATACCCGCATTTTGCAGCGGCGAAGTACTGCCTTAAAAGTTTTATTAAGAAGAAAATTAAACCTTTTTAAACTGAGGGAAAATATATCAATAATTATTTGTTAAGGATCACTATATATACCTCATTGTGAGTTCGGTCCTCCGGTTGTAATATGACCAAGCAGTGCGCTGAGCTTACTCTTAAGCATGCAACGTACAGTTGGCAATGTGAACAGTAATCTTGTTTCAAATCTCACAGCTTGGATTGCTGCTGTCATAATCGGTTTGAGTTTCATGGTTCGTTTCAATTACGACAGTATTTGTAGGACTTGCGTTAAAGTGACATTTGGCATCTGTCAAGCTTTGTAAGTATACAACTAGTTTCATCTATAACTTCACATCCACCTTTTGAGAGTTTAAACATTCATAAACATCAAAGTGTCCACTACTGAAATCGTCACCTGTGAATCAAAGATGTTTAAGAGGCATTGGTGGTTGTCCAAAGGTGTAAAATATTTGGCCATTTCGGTACACTTGAAAGCGACAACCGAACAATTCAGCGGCAGCCATCAACTTACATGCAGAACCATAGGTGAAGGGCTTAAGCATTTCACTCTTATAATGCTCCTCTGTAGTATAATTATCTCTTGTACCGTCATCAGTCTACACCTTGAACCTGTCCCAGTCATTCAGTACATAAGACACAATGTTTCTCCAGATATCAAGAGTGAGCCTGATATGGCCGTGCAATATGTAACACAGAGAATGGAAAAGATAGGTGCCATCTCCGGGCATGGATACCACTCAGTAAGTGACAGTTCTTTGATCGATGGTGATCACCTCGATAGACATGTTAATGCAGGTATGGTTGGAATGATAAAGGAAATGGGTACATGAACAATGTAAAGTAAGTCTAAAATACCTACACAATAACTATAATTGTAATAAATGAACAATAAAACAGCGGAGAAGCCGTGGATTAAATAAAAAGGCTGTAGATATCAGCAGGGAGATGTGAATCCCGTGGCGAAGCAAGGAAGGGAATGTAGAGACTGGAGCAACGGACGGCCTTACATAGGCAGGCAGCCAACAACGTGGGAGGCGTTGGGATGGGGGACCCAAAGGCCGCCTCACACGGTGACTGAGCTGCAAGCTATGGACGTATATATGTACGTAAGTAGAATTCAGTTAGCGTTGGGAACCTGCGTACCAAATTTCTTGAAGATGGGCCCATAAGTAACAAAGACTGTTGAAAAGTTCAGTATGGCGGCCGACAGTGGCATCATACCACCGAAATAAGTACCATATTTCAGCCTTCTACCTACACGGGAAGTTTGAGAATTAGTGATGAGTCAGTCAGTCAGTGAGTAAGTGAGTGAGTGAGTGAATGAGTGAGTGAGTGAGGGCTTTGCCTTTTATTAGTATAGATATAGATTTCGGTATAGTTAGTTCTTATGAAATTCGCAGATGATACTAAAATGAGAAGAATGGAAGACACCACGTAGGGTAGAAAAACAATAAGACTTAGACAAGCTTCAGAACTGGGTGACCACTAGGAAAATGCAGGTTAACAGAGTAAAGTGCTTCGCAGCGGCTTTATTATATATATATATATATATATATATATATATATATGTTTTTTATATATATATATATATATATATATATATATATATATATATATATATGTATGTATATGTTTTTATATATATGTATGTATATGTTTTTATATATATGTATGTATATGTTTTTATATATATGTATGTATATGTTTTTATATATATATATGTGTGTGCACAGCAACACTCATAACAGTGACAAAACAATTACATTGACAATCATGTTACGTTATTTTTAAAATGTTTCCTTTTCTTTTTCATTACTTCTTTAACACACTACTCCGTTGCGAAGCATCTCCACCGTGTTTTACAGATGATGTGGTATGCTTTGGATAATGAGCTGTTCCACGCCTTCTCCATGCTTTTTTCTTGCCATCATTCTGGTAGAGGTTGATCTTGGTTTCATCTGTCCAAAGAATGTTTTTCCAGAACTGTGCTGAGTGTTGTTCACTTGGTTGGCTGTTATGAAGGGGTGTCTTTTCACTATGTAAATGGTTCTGCGATCATCCGCCACTGTTGTCTTCCGTGGATGTCCAGGTCTTTTTGCGTTGCTGAGTTCACCAGTGCTTGCTTTTTTTCTCAGGATGTACCAAACTGTAGATTTTACCACTCGTAATATTGTAGCAATTTCTCAGATGGGTTTTTTCTGTTTTCGAAGCTTAAGGATGGCTTCTTTCACCTGCATGGAGAGCTGCTTTGACCGCATGTTGTCTGTTCATAGCAAAATCTTCCACATGTAAGCACCACACCTCAAATCAACTCCAGGCCTTGTTGTTGTTTCATTTACAATTCATTGTGGTAATGTACAGAACCAAAATTTGAAAAAAGTTTGTCTCTGTCAAAATATTTATGGACCTAACTCAGTGTTTCTCAAATAGTGTGGCTCCGTCAAGGGGGGGCGCGTTTGACCTCGGGGAACATGCTTTTTATTTTTCTTTTAAATTTTTTTTTAATTTAGAATGCACTTTAAATCTTTTCTGTTACATTTAATAAAGCTATTCTTTGTTGTAAATTGGTCCATATTTCTTTTTTTATTCTCTTATACGTTAATAAGGATACAGTGTTATGCAGAGGTGTACTTATAACAATTTTATAGACAAATGATACTATTTATAGTCGCGGGGGGCGCAAGATGTTTTCCTCTTCCTAGGGGGGTCATGACAGTAAATAATTGAGAAGCACTGACCTAACTGTATATTTAAACAATTAACTTGCTAAATATATTGTATATTTTGGATCGAAACTGAGGTAGTGTGATAAACAAATGCAAACATTAATAAAATGTGACTCGCCTAAGCTGAGTTGCCATTTAAAGTCAAAACCAATAAATTCTCAAAGATGCAATTCCACAAAAAAACTCCTACAGCTTATGCCATAGTCTTTATGTTCCTTATACCATCCCTGCATCATCATTATGCAGTAATATCTATTCTAGTGATGGTCAGTTTTAACTGTTTGTACCACCAATGATCCTGATTTTAAGATTACAGGTAGCTGAATGTACATTATTAAGGTTTCATACCATCTCCCTGCTGCCTCTGTCCCTTTTCCATTTAATATAGAATATGTTTGTGTCTGAGTGTTTGTTTTTTTATTCAGTATTGATCATTGCTTTGGACATTATTCATTTCTTCCTTTTTTTTCCCCAGCCTGACATAACATTTAGCACATCAGCAATTTTCTTAGCCTGTCTCACTAATATGTGCACTTTGTGCCAAATATTCAACTCCCTTCAAATTCATTGAGGTATTTTTCTGTATACATATTAAGCTGAACTACTTGCTTTGTGATGTTACTTATTCAGTGATACATTTGTATTTACTTTGAAGCTACGCCAAAGCAACTTACCAATAAACATGTTAAAACAAGCACAAGATCAGGGGTGGGGGTCGACTTGTTCTCAATCCTACTTTTTGTAAAAATTGATTGATTTGTATGGAATGATTGCAATAAAATTAATATAAAAAAAAAAAACAAGCAAAAGATAACAATACTGTATGTGGACTAAAATGGCGTAAAACCACTCTTAAGAAGAACCACTACTAAAGAGAATGTCAATATTTAGACATCTGCCATGTTATCTAAAGTTTTCCTGGAGCTTTCTGCAACAATGTGCAAGAGTGTGTGTTTTTTGTGTTTAGTTATCTCCTCTCAGCGTGCTCTACAATTATATCAAACATTGTTCCACTGACCTTAAAAGATTTAATCCTCTGCTGGTCAGAGAGCTGAAGGTTAGCCTACACATCACTGAGATCACATTTCATAAAATAAGGATGTACTGATTGTATGTCTTGGTACAGTTACCTTTAAAAAGCAGTTGCTAACCCTGCAGGTTTTTTGTTACACTAAAAATGTGTCTTTTTTGACTTAACAGTAACTACATGGTGGGACTTTTGTATTGTTATTGATTATATTTTGTCAGTTATTTTGAGAAGTGTCCTTTTACATCAAAGGAATACTGCTTAAATATTATTTAGTTTATTGTAATATTTTATTTATTGCAACTTCTTAACAGTTTTTAGTAGCTTTTCATGTGAAATAAAATTAAATATTTAATTGCTGTCACTATTGTACAATATCTTTTGCTATGTAGGAGGTAATAATTGCCAGATTCTTTGATCTCCAAAAACCCATAAACTGGAAAGTAGAATATATATATATATATATATATATATATATATATATATATATATATATATATATATATATATATATATATATATATATATATATATACACTCACCTAAAGGATTATTAGGAACACCTGTTCAATTTATCATTAATGCAATTATCTAATCAACCAATCACATGGCAGTTGCTTCAGTGCATTTAGGGGTGTGGTCCTGGTCAAGACAATCTCCTGAACTCCAAACTGAATGTCAGAATGGGAAAGAAAGTTGATTTAAGCAATTTTGAGTGTGGCATGGTTGTTGGTGCCAGACGGGCCGGTCGGAGTATTTCACAATCTGCTCAGTTACTGGGATTTTCACGCACAACCATTTCTAGGGTTTACAAAGAATGGTGTGAAAAGGGAAAAACATCCAGTATGGCAGTCCTGTGGTGAAAATGCCTTGTTGATGCTAGAGGTTTGAGGAGAATGGGCCGACTGATTCAAGCTGATAGAAGAGCAACTTTGATTGAAATAACCACTCGTTACAACCGAGGTATGCAGCAAAGCATTTGTGAAGCCACAACACGCACAACCTTGAGGCGGATGGGCTACAACAGCAGAAGACCCCACCGGGTACCATTCATCTCCACTACAAATAGGAAAAAGAGGCTACGATTTGCACAAGCTCACCAAAATTGGACAGTTGAAGACTGGAAAAATGTTGCCTGGTCTGATGAGTCTCGATTTCTGTTGAGACATTCAAATGGTAGAGTCAGAATTTGGCGTACACAGAATGAGAACATGGATCCATCATGCCTTGTTACCACTGTGCAGGCTGGTGGTGGTGGTGGTGTAATGGTATGGGGGATGTTTTCTTGGCACACTTTAGGCCCCTTAGTGCCAATTGGGCATCGTTTAAATGCCACGGGCTACCTGAGCATTGTTTCTGACCATGTCCATCCCTTCATGACCACCATGTACCCATCCTCTGATGGCTACTTCCAGCAGGATAATGCACCATGTCACAAAGCTCGAATCATTACAAATTGGTTTCTTGAACATGACAATGAGTTCACTGTACTAAAATGGCCCCCACAGTCACCAGATCTCAACCCAATAGAGCATCTTTGGGATGTGGTGGAACGGAAGCTTCATGCCCTGGATGTGCATCCCACAAATCTCCATCAATTGCAAGATGCTATTCTATCAATATGGGCCAACATTTCTAAAGAATGCTTTCAGCACCTTGTTGAATCAATGCCACGTAGAATTAAGGCAGTTCTGAAGGCGAAAGGGGGTCAAACACCATATTAGTATGTCATGAATATATGCAATAAACTACAGAATACTACCATTGTTTCAGTATTGAATCTAAGTCACTCAGCTACTCAACTCATGAATTGCACTGAACAGACCAGGCCACACTATCACCAGCCTCTAAATGCTCCCAAGACAGCATGGAGACAATCTATTCTGGATTGTCCTGAGTTTACTTCTCTAACAAAATTATTAAATAAGTAAGTTTTTCAAATAAGAAGAGCTGATTATCTAGCACAGTAAATTTCATTGCAGTGAGAACATGTTAACATTAAGATATCTGGAACCATCTGTCATTGATCAAATGTGGTGGTGCCTTAGATGTGAAACTTAAAATTTTAAGTAAATATTGTGTTTTTTTTTTTTTTTTTACACATTTATAAATGAGAATGCATTATTTAAGTTTTCTAAGCTGCTAAATTGCAGTTTTGGCAATCAATTGTAAAAGTTAAATATGCAGCTACTGTTGGGAGGGGTTATGCCTTGCCCAACTGCACTGTATACTTTTCTCCACCTAATGGTTTTTAATATATTGAATGCAGTCAATGTTTGTAAACTGTGTAATGTATTATACTCAGAGTGTAAACCCAGTTTCTTTAGTTGGTATAGTCTTGTCAGGCAAATTTTTCATTTTTTTAACTTCATGAATTAAATGATAAAAAATAATGAAATAATGATAAAAATACTGAGAATTAAATCTTGCCAGTTGTGGTCAATATCCAGTCACATTAATGTTTGTTATATTCCTTATCTTTTCTCCTTATTGCTTTTCCTATACCAAACAATTTAAGTAGGCTTCTAATGAACAAAATAGATGTATATAATGCACCTTTAAAGAGTGTTGATTGCTAGTGTACATTGACTATTTGGTCAGTGAAATTATTGATTTGTACAATTCTGTTTAAAACAATCAGTCCAAAAAAGGCACTTACAGTAAGTGTGTAGTCCAAACTCTTTTTGTCACAGTGTAAGTTGTAACCTCACAGCCCAGAGATGTCTACTGTGATTCTGTCTTTGTTGCATTAGTTCACAGTTCTTTTTCGTCAGTGAGTTTTCTCACTCACTGTTATTTGCATTAGGTTGGAA